>NW_026555196.1:0-5047 GCF_021234165.1 Pteronotus mesoamericanus
CCTTTAAAGATCTTATTTCTTATTTCTTGAACTAACTATAAAATGTTTCCTTCAGTCTTCCACTGTCTGTTTCCCTTTAAATGTCTATATGCAGAGAATCTGGGAGAAAACCTCTGAGAAATCCCTTGGGATCCTGGAGCCAGAAGGTGGAAAGAAATAGTGTCTCTGGTAGGATCTCAGCATGTAGGATAATGGCTAAGGAAATTCATCTAATTCATATGAATGTGTGATGTGAAAAAGAAACACACTTTTGTTAGGTTAAACCCCTGAGATTTGGGAGTATTGATTACCAAATAGACTAAAATATCTTGATTTACAACCCTTTATATATTTGTTACATATCTTGAAGATTTAATGCAAATGAAATTTGGTAAACCATCTTGTAATCTTCATTAGCTGAAATTATTATCATAAATAGTCTATGAAATGTATCTTTTTTAGATCTAATGAGATAGACATCATATTTTTTCTTCTTAGATTAATTTAAATCATGAATTGGATTTATAGATTTTCTGATGTTGACTAACCCTTTTTGCATTCAGGGGATAATTCTATTGATAATAAATTTACATACACACACAGACAAGAGTATTTTACCCTTGCCCCTCTATAATCTAGTTAAGTAGGTATGATCAGGATAATTCTTTAAAAATATAAAATATACCACCAGCAAATTCCTTATATCCAATTCTTTCAATGTTTTGCCATTATTGTTTGGCTAAATCATTCCAAAGTCCTGCAGGGCACTTTTGTATCCTTTCATTTCCTACTTCACAGTCTCTCTGCTCTAGCCACACTGTCCTTCTTTTAAAAGCTGTTCTTTTAACATAAATTCTTTCACCTGGTTTATATGCCATTGTGTTTACCTGTCTCTCTACATATCCAGGATTCTTTTGTTTATGACATGAATCAAACATCATTCCTTTTATGTCAGTTTCCTAGAAGTAGAGACTGAGACAGGCATGTCTGAGTTGAAGATTGCTCTTCAGAAGAGAGTGAAGGTCATAATGCATGGGAAATGCTAAAGAGAGATATGGAAAAAAGCTTAACAAAGATCAACTTCAATTTGGTTCCATAGTATTTTGGTTTCTTGGAAACAGACTTTGAGATGGAAGATCACAGAACATTTATTCGGTATACTCTCATGAAACACATTTCTAAAAAAGTGAAAGATTCAGATTTGGGCCAAGAGGGAAAAAGAGATCCTCACTGTGATTACAACTAACCCGTCAGCCAATCCTAAGAGGAACTCTGAAGCTATACTGGTACTTACCCCAAATTGAGACAGAACACAACAGTACTGAGTTCAAACTAGGAAGTGCTGTGGCACAAATTACTTCACATAGTAATCCCATCTTGGGAGAAGGGGGCCTGATTTTTCAACTCCATCTCAGTGATTCATTTGTCTAAGTAAAGTCTTTCCCTGAGAATAAGAGTTGCCTTAGCCTAGGTAGCTCACATTTGTCCAAGGGAAATTGTCTAGAAAAGAAGAAAGCAGTGAACTGTTATTACACGACACTGACAGCAGCTGGGGAATGTGTGCCTCGGTTAATAAAAGAAATATTGTGAACTTATCTGGATGGTCACATCTTCTGGAAAAACACACAAGACCAGAGGATAAATTAATGGGTTAAATTACACCCCTTACTGCAAGAGTGGATCATAAAGCTATAGCTGACACTCATCACCTACTTTCACCCCTGCCTATTTACTAAAATGAGGATTAATATGTGGCACTAATAAATAGCATCAACTTCATCTAATTAATTCATAATTAAATAGAAAATATTACTGTTTCCTTGATATGTTTTCTGTGATATATTTTTCTTTATCAAATGTTAATTCCAACAAATGTATACTTTATGATGGTTTATTATCTGTTTTCTCTTACTAGATTTTAAATTCCGTGTTGACCAGAATTTTTTTTTAATTAATTTATTTACTTTTTAAATACATTTGTCTCTGCCTTCCCCCACCTCTTTCCCTTGCCCCCTCCCACCTTCCCTCCCTCAGCTCTTCCCCATTGGTTTTGTCCATGAGTCCTTGCTATATGTTCCTTGACTTTCCCCTTCCCTTCCCTTTCCCTGCCCCCCCTTCCCTCTTGTCTCTGTTGATTTCTTTTCCTTTCAGTGTTGCTGGTCATATTTGCCTTGCATCTTTGCATTGTTGGTTAGGTTCCGCTTATAGGTGAGATCATATGGTATTTGTCTTTCGCCCCCTGGCTTATTTCGCTTAGCATGATGCTCTCCAGTTCCATCCATGCTGTTGCGAAGTTTAGTACTTCTTTTTTCTTTCTGCTGCGTAGTATTCCATTGTGTATATGTACCATAATTTTTTGATCCAGTCATCTACTGATGGGCATTTAGGTTGCTTCCAACACTTGGCTATTGTAAATTTTGCTGCTATGAACATTGGGGTGCATAGGTTCTTTTGTATTGGCGTTTTGGTGTTCTCAGGGTATAGTCCCAGCAGGGGAATCGCTGGATCAAAAGGCAGTTCCATTTTCAGCTTTCTGAGGAAATTCCACACTGCTTTCCATAGTGGCTGCACCAGTCTGCATTCCCACCAACAGTGGACTAGAGTTCCCTTTTCTCCACAGCCTCGCCAGCACCTGTTGTTTGTGGATCTGTTTATGATGGCCATTCTGACCGGTGTGAGGTAGTACCTCATGGTGGTTTTGATCTGCATTTCTCTAATGGCTAGTGATGCAGAGCATCCTTTCAAATGCCTCTGGGCCCTCTGTATCTCCTCCTTAGAAAAGCATCTGCCCAGGTCCTTTGCCCATTTTTTGATTGGATCGTTTGTCTTCTTGGAGTCAAGTCGAGTGAGTTCTTGTATATCTTGGAGATCAAACCTCTATCTGATGTATCATTAGCAAATATATTTTCCCAAATGGTTGGCTCCCTTTTCATTTTGCTGATGTTTTCTTTAGCCATGCAGAAGCTTCTTATTTTGATGAGGTCCCACTTGTTTATTCTTTCCTTTATGTCCCTTGCTTTAGGAGACTTATCAGTGAAAAAATTGCTGCGTGGGATATCTGAGAGTTTCCTGCCAATGTTCTCCTCTAGGACTTTGATGGTGTTGCGACTTATATTTAAGTCTTTTATCCATCTTGAGTTTATTTTTGTGTATGGTGTCAGCTGATGATCCAATTTCAATTTTTTGCATGTAGCCATCCAGCTCTCCCAACACCATTTGTTGAAGAGGCTGTTATTGCTCCATTTTATGCTTCTGCCCCCTTTGTCAAATATTAGATGTCCATAGAGACCTGGGCTTATTTCTGGGCTTTCTATTCTGTTCCACTGCTCTATGGGTCTGTTCTTGTGCCAGTACCAGATTGTTTTGAGTATAGTGACTTTGTAGTAGAGTTTGATGTCCGGTATTGTGATCCCTCCTACTTTGTGTTTCTTTCTCAAAATTGCTGCAGCTATTCGAGGTCGTTTATGGTTCCATATAAATTTTTGAAATGTCTGTTCTATTTCTGTGAAATACGTCATTGGTATCTTAATAGGGATTGCGTTGAATCTATAAATTGCTTTTGGTAGTATGGACATTTTAAGGATATTAATTCTTCCAATCCATGTGCACGGTATATGCTTCCATTTATTTGTGTCCTCCTTAATTTCTTTTTTCAATGTTGTATAGTTTTCTGCATACAGGTCTTTTGTGTTTTTGGTTAAATTTATCCCTAGGTACTTTATCTTTTTTCGTGCTATATCGAATGGTATATTTTTCCTGATTTCTTCTTCTTCTATTGCATTGCTGGTGTACAAAAACGCCTTTGATTTCTGAATGTTGACTTTGTATCCTGCTGTTTGGCCAAATTCACTTATTAGGTTGAGGAGTTTTTGGTAGAGTCTACAGGGTTCTCTATGTACACTATCATGTCATCTGCAAACAGTGATAGTTTTACTTCCTCCTTTCCTATTTGGATGCCTTTTATCTCTTTCTCTTGTCTGACCGCTGTGGCTAGGACTTCCAATACGATGTTGAAAAGAAGCGGTGAGAGCGGACATCCTTGTCGTGTTCCCGATCTTAGTGGGAAAGCTTTCAGTTTTTGCCCGTTGAGTATGATATTGGCTGTAGGTTTTTCATATATGGCCTTTATTACGTTGAGGAATGCCCCATTGATTCCCATTTTGCTGAGTGTTTTGATCATAAATGGGTGCTGTACCTTGTCAAATGCTTTTTCTGCATCTATCGAGATGATCATGTGGTTTTTGTCTTTTCTTTGATTTATGTGGTGTATCACGTTTACTGATTTGCGTATATTGAACCATCCCTGCATCCCTGGGATGAATCCCACTTGATCGTGATGGATAATCTTTTGAATGTATTGCTGGATGCGGTTTGCCAATATTTTGTTGAGGATTTTAGCATCTATGTTCATCAGCGAAATTGGCCTGTAGTTTTCTTTCTTTGTAGGGTCTTTATCTGGTTTTGGGATCAGGGTGATGCTGGCCTCATAGAAGGAGTCTGGCAGTCTTCCCTCCTCTTGGATTTTTTGGAATAGTCTGAGAAGGAAAGGGGTTAGCTCTTCCTTAAATGTTTTGTAAAATTCTCCTGGGAAACCGTCTGGCCCTGGACTTTTGTGTGCTGGGAGTTTCTTGATTACTGCTTCAATTTCCCCAACTGTTATCGGTCTGTTCAAGCTTTCTGTTTCTTCCTCCTTCAGTGTTGGAAGATTATACTTTTCTAAAAATTTGTCCATTTCATCAAGATTTTCAAATTTCTTGGCATATAATTGTTCATAATAGTTTCTGATGATCATTTGTATTTCTGTGGTATCAGTTGTTATTTCTCCTCTTTCATTTCTGATATTATTAATTTGGGTCCTCTCCCTTTTTTCTTGATGAGTCTGCTTAAAGGTTTGTCCACTTTATGAATCTTTTCAAAGAACCAGCTTCTGGATTGGTTGATCCTCTGAATTGTTCTTTTTGTCTCTATGTCATTCAGTTCTGCTCTAATCTTGACTATTTCCTTCCTTCTACTTGCTCTGGGATTTATTTGTTGTTGTTTCTCCAGTTCTTCAAGTTGTAGTGTTAGG